>NC_133619.1:434492183-434526623 GCF_048593235.1 Sminthopsis crassicaudata | reverse complement strand
CTTGAGAGTATGCTTTGTCTGATCTCCATGTGAGTGCCTGTATTATTTGAGTTCTCTGTAAAATAATTTTATGTAAATATGTGTTTGGCATTGAATATTGTGTCCAGCTCATTGAAATTGCACTCTGTAGTAAAATTTGAATGTTTGGCCATTTAGCTAGAGAAAGGACCTCAGTATTTGTTATCTTACCTTGCCTGGTGGTTTCCAGAACCTTCCTAAGACAATTTAAATGAGAGCAATTCAGGTTCCTGGCAGGTTGCTGGTAGACAGTCCAGCTTTCCCAAGTATACAACAATGAGGTCAGCCCAATGGCTCTACAGACCTTCAGTTTGGTAGGCAGCCTAATATCTCTTCTCTTCCAAATTTTCCTTCAGAACTTCCCAAACACTAAGCTAGCACTGGCAATATATGCGTCAACCTCATCTATGCTTACATTCCTAGAAAGTATACTGCCAAGGTAAGTGAACTTATCCACAACATTCGATATTTTTCCATTTGCTGTAACTGATGGTTTTCACATATGGATGGTGTGGTGCCGGCTGGTAGAGCACCTGTGTTTTCTTGGTGCTAATTGTTAGGCCAAAATTACCCAAGCAGCAAAGAATCAATCCATACTTTGTTGTATTTCAGCCTCAGAGGCTGCAATGAGTTCACAATCATCTGCAAAAAAAAAAATCATGCACCAACACTCTCCACTTTAACTTTGACTTGCAGGCTTTTCAAGTTAAATAGTTTCTTATTAGTGTGGTAGCTGACTTTGATGCTGTTTTTTGTCATCGTCATTGTTGTTTTTGCTGAGGCAATTGGGGTTAAGTGACTTGTCTAGGATCACACAGCTAGGAAGTATTAAGTATCTGAGACCAGATTTGATTCCAGGTCCTACTGACTTCAGGGTTGGTGCTTTATCCACTGAGCCACCTAGCTGCCTACTTGATGCTGTTTTCATCCTCAAGGAAGGCCTCTGACAACACTGCTAAAAGCAGTATGTTAAAAATCATACGGAGGAAGCACACAGTTCTGCTACCCTCCATTGGTGACTGGGAAAGCATGAGAGTGTTGTCCATTACTCAAAACCTGTGCAAACATGTTGTCATGAAACTGATGTACAATACTGATGAACTTCTCCAGGTAATCAAATTCTGCCATCATTTTCTGCAAGCCCTCAAGACTGATAATATCAAAGGCCTTAGTCAAATCAAAGAATGATGTATTCGAATTTTTGTTCCGCTCCTGGCATTTTTCCTGGAGTTATCAAGCAGTAGGTACCATATTGACTGTTTCATGAGCCTTTCTGAACCCACACTGGCTCAAGTTAGATGACAATCATCCAAGTGAAGAATCTTGCCAACAATTACTGAGATCATCTATTTTCTTACCTTTAAAGAGAGGCAACTTCCTCTTGTCACATAATGTGGAGAATTTCAGGCAACCTTTTTTTTGAGCAATAGACCCCTATCTTACAAATCTAAGTTAAAATAGAATCAATAGTAAGCATTTTGCCACATGAAGGGATCCAAATGGGACTCAAAACCTTTTATTCAGTTGGGAGTTACCCTAGAGAATGATTGATTCAACCTGAGACTGGCTTTAGCATTAATTGATGACAGTCTGTTACGAATACCATGGAAGTAGTTAGCCCTTCTGTCCAGGATGATGTCCTTTTACTAATTAATGTGGCTCCATCAGCACTGAGTTGTTAAGGTGTATCATAGGTCTTTGGACCATAATTAGCCTTCAGAGCATCATAAAAGCACTTTGGATTGTAATTATCAGTATAAAACTGAATTTTATCTGCCTTCTTACTGAGCCAAGATTTTTATTGCATTTCTCTAAGCTCCACTTGCACTTTATTTTTGGCATTAAAAGCTGCCTTCTTAAAGATGGATGAACTATCCTGGAGTTTTTATTTTTTATTTAGCATCTTCTAAATTTCCTCATCATTTTTGTCAGATCAATCTTGATGTTTGCAAATGTGACCCAGATGAATAAATATGGTGCTGTCCACCAAATTTCTGAAAGCTGCCAATTCTTCTTCTGCTCCATTGTAGCCAACTGTCTCTTGGTTTCCCTTCATATCAGATGAGAGAAGCACTCTCTCTAGTCTGTTAATAATAAGTTTTCTAGTAGTTTTGCTTTAGAGGCCACTGTTTTTGTTGGACTTGGATATTTAGCTTGGAGAGGATAAGTCTGTGATCAATCCAACCCTCTGCCATACACACTGCCTTGCTCACTCTCTCTTCCTGTCTCTTCTCCTTGCATCACATAGTCCATTAAATTCCAATGTTTGCTGTGAGAGTGCATCTATGAACATTTATTGTGTTTAAGTACATAGAAGAAAATGTTGGTGATAAGGTCACGAGATGCACAAGCACTGTTGCTGTTCCCAACTCCATTCTTTTCAAGGACTCCCAGTCATGTCTGGTAGTTTGTGCCTACTCTTTCATTGAAGTCACCCAGAACTATGAGCTTGTCCTCTTTTGGAACATTGAAGGTCTTCAGGTCTTCATGTAATTTTTCTTTGACCTCATTAAAGATCAAATACTGATATTGTTGGTATGGTGCTTTCCTGTAAATGGCAAGCACCTATCATTTGCTCCTTTTGGTAGACAGACACACTTGTTGACTAAATTAGTTTAGATTGCAAAACTTACATGGGTTTCATAGTGCTCCCTTTTACTGTGGCCACTCCAGAAACACATATATCTAACTGACTTCAGAATGCTGACCTTCATTTGCCAACTTTATTTCATTCAGGCTACTGTTTAGATGCAGAGTTTGGAGAGAGTTTCTCTCACAATGAGAGCTGTTTATTTTTCAGGTCTACTGAATTTCGTGTTGTTCCTAACCATGCACATATTCCACATACAAGTGGTGAGGGGAATCATCTTTGAAAAAGTTTTTTTTTCTTTTTTCCACCCCCAGCTGGGATCCCTCTCTGCCATAGTAAGCAAGCTAGGGTTAGGTTTGGTGAAGCAGACAATTTTTAACTGCTTTTCTGGCCCTTTCCTTATATCAGGAGGTAAGCAGTTCTTCAGTCACCAAGGGGCTGCCACACCTTCCTGCTGCTTCAGTCCAGTAAGAAGACAACCTTCTGACTTAGGCTGCCCTTGTGCAGGATTGTGACTACAGCACCCCATGTATCCACACCTGCTGCTTCATCATTTGCTTGTTGCCCAAGGGCTTTGAGTAAAAGTGGCAAAATGGTATGGGTGATGTCGTTTGATTCACATAAAAATTGGATTTATGTAAGGCAGAGTTGTCTAAAATTGTTGACCTTATTCCTCCAATCATTAGATAGCAAGACAAAAGTCAAAATGACTGGTGATGACTTGAGGTGCGTCTTCAAAGTCTAACCCAGCCCTAAGTGCTCTGTTATATCTGCTTCTGTTGCCTCAGCTATTGGAGCAAATTATTCTTGTCTGCCCATTCTGCTGAGGGAAGTCTTAACACGCTTGGTGTAGAAACTCCCCCATTACGCTCAACCTAGTTTAGCCTGCCTGCTGAAATGTTTTACTGAGGTAGCACTATGCATGCTGCAGCTTCCAGGAGCCACAGGAGAGAGGTGAGTGAATCAGGTGGACACCAAAGGTGGAAAGCAGCCTTGAAAAGGGCTTAGCAGCCCTCACACCAGAGGTACTAGTTTTCCCTGAACACACTCTACATTTTAGAAGGTAATTCAAAATGAATTAAGATCGAAAGACTTTGCTCATTGAAACATAAAAATATTTTCATGACTGAAATGGACATTTGTTATGTAAAATTCTTCACAATCAGGCCCCGGGCTATCTTTCCACACAGATTACACATAATGCATACTTCCACAGGCTACAGCCAAATTAATCTTCCCTCCCAACCCACCACCCCCTTCATCCAACATTCTCTCTCCATTAATTAATAAAGGTGATATTTCATGCCTGGAAGGCTTCTTCATTTGCATCTTTTGAAACCCTGAGTTTCCTTCTAGATTCTGTTCAAGGGTCAGTTCCCTCCTAGAGCTTAGCTCCTTCCTTCCCTCCTCAAGCTAAATTACTATGCATTTCTATAGTATAGAGCCTGTATTTACTTATCTGGGAACTTATTGTCTACTTCTCCCAAAATGGAAGTTCTTCCAGAGTAGGTACCGTCTCATTTGGGATTCATATTCCCATTGTTTACACAGCTTTTGGCATATAATAGGGGCTTAATAAATGTTTATTTATTGTTGATTGATATTGATAGTTTTTCAGTAACATTTCAGGATTTCAGGATTGTTTGAAATGAAGTTAAAATTTGGTGCAGCTAGGTGGCGCAGTGGATAGAGCACCAGCCCTGAATTCAGGAGGACCTGAATTCAAATTTGATCTCAGACACTTAACACTTCCTAGCTGTGTGACCTTGGGCAAGTCACTTAACCCCAGCCTCAGGGGAAAAAAAAAGAAGTGAAGTTAAAATTATGGTACAGAATATCATGTTACACACTGTTCAAATTTAGTGTCTGCTTACATAAAAACTTAACTGGTGTCAGTGAACAATTATGTTTCCTGAGATTCTCAATCAAGTGCATTTTTTTTTCTTTCCATATTTTACCATCAAAATGGAAAGCAGCCAGATCATGTGAAATGATAACTACCTATGACTTCCATAAAAGGGAGAATTGTCTTAAAAATGATGACATTTGTGAAATGAGCTTATTAAACATAATACTACTCTACTAGTCCTTTTACATTCGGTGGTATACTGGAAAGAGTGCTAGATAGGGAGAAAAAGGAAGTTGGGATTCAACCAAGACAAATTGCTTCATCTTCCTCCCTCCCTCCCTCTCTTCTTCCCTTCCTTCCTTCCTCCCTTCCTTCTTCCTCCCTCCCTCCCTTCCTCCCTCTCTCTCCCTTTCTTCCTTTTTTCTTTCCTGTCTTCCTTTCTTCCTGACTTTCTTTATCTTTTTCTAATGTTATGAACTTCTACTGGTGAAAATCTCTTTACCAAGGCAGATAAATGCTTGCATTGCAATTTATAGTTTTAGAAAGTTGCCTGGGAGCATCGAGTGGTTAGATGATTTGCCCAAGGTCAGATAAACAATCTATATCTCAGGAGAAATTGGAATCGTGGTCTCTTGGATTTTAGGGACCACTCTATCACATTATGCCAGGGCTGTCTCTCTTTGGTTCTTTAAATAGGTGAGATTAAGAGTGAGAGTATACTGCATGTCAATTGTTTTGCTGATTTTGCCTAACATTTCCATTTTTACAGGAAATTCCTTTTTAATTTTAGGATATATTTACAATATTTAATTGAAAATCAAATTTCAGTGAATAACTAATGTTATGTGTTTGTGTTTCTGAGTGTGTAACTAATGAAAATGTTAGCAAAGACTTAGAAAGTAATAACCCAAGTTAACAAATATTTATTAAGCATTTTCTATGTGCCAGGCATTCTGCTAAGCACTGGGTACTTAATGAGTTATTACTAAATGATAGGGTAGTTTCCTTATCTCCTTATCCGTGAGTATTTATCACCAAATACTTTTGGTTTTTCTGTTATTTGGAACATGCTATGGACCCAAGAAGGTGAATTTTTTTTTTTTTTGGGATAGATTAAAAAAATTTTTTTTTAATCTGAAAGAGCTCTAGGATGCAAAGTACAATTGTTAACTAAACATTCCACTTGTACCTTTAGTACTTCTCAGAATGAGTTGTCCTATTTTGTCAATGGGTATGGGGCTCTTGTATTTTCTTTACCCTGGGAAATTGGAACTATTTCTTGTGTTCTCTGCAGCTATTTGGTTTTTGCAGGTTATGAGCTTTGCTGGCTGAACTTCTCTAAGCACTACTGCCAAGAATTCTAAGACTGTGTAAACATTTTCATTTGTTAAAATGTTAATGGTCTTCAAATCAAATCCACATTAATGTTTGATCTATCAGGGAAGTAACCTTGTCATTTGTGTTTGAATTTCTCTCTGACTTAGAATTATTTTCCATGTCCAATTTTGTGTATAACTTAAAAAAACAACTTTCTATGTGAATAAAATGTGGTTATTAGAGGATAGTCAGCTAATGAGATCAATACTTATTTCAACTGCTAATCTGTGGTTAGAACAGGACAGGTCTTGTTTTACAAAGTTCAGCAAAATGGGTGAAGGCTCTAGAAGGCTTTCTCTGTGCTGTTCCTAAAAATAAAACCTTTTATCCAATTCCATATATTTGTGTACCTTTTACAGGGGACAAAGCCTCCCATTCCATCACTAGTGTATGATTTAAAATGCAAATAATTCTAGGAAAGAGAGAAAATCCATAGACTTAAATTTACTCCACAGTCTTAATTACAAATAAGTTTAATAGTTTAATAGAGATGGGAGAGGAAGAGGAGGGGCTATGTGGCAAGAAGAGTCTGAGAGAAAAATCTCTTTCACAATCTTGCCTGGATATCAGACAAATCACTTAATTTTTTCTGTCTCAGTTTCACCCTCTATGAAGTGACAGTAGTAATTTCTCTTTAACCCCCTCCTCAAAGAATTATGGGATATTTCAATGAGTGCAGAGTCCTGCATGATTGTAGTGTAATGAGAGAAGTGGAATTAGAGATAGGACAAAGCTGAAACTGAAGCACAGTTCCAACACTTTCAAGTTGCATAAACACAGACAAGTCACTTTAAAAAAAATCTGTAAAATAGTAGTAATAATACAATTGGTATTTGTACCACACTGATTCTACAGATTTTGCCTATTCAACACACTTATTGTTTATATGTGATAGCTGTAATGTTTTTTACATCAAAACACCAATTTGTCTGATGGGGGTGTTCCATTCAGGGATCTGCATTCCCTCCTTCCCATAGATTGCTTGACCATGGTTGCCCTCATAAAGGTATTTTATAGGAGGGTTCTGGAAGAAACCTTAAAGATCTTGGAATCCAACACTCCCTCATTTTACAGATGGGAAAACTGAAGCACAGGCTAGTAACAAGACTTGGCAAATGATTGCATAT
Organism: Sminthopsis crassicaudata; assembly: GCF_048593235.1. NCBI lineage: Eukaryota > Metazoa > Chordata > Mammalia > Dasyuromorphia > Dasyuridae > Sminthopsis > Sminthopsis crassicaudata. The sequence goes on along the minus strand of NC_133619.1, from coordinate 434,519,662 downwards.
GGTGAAAGAGGTGGTGAAAGAGAGGACTCAAGTTACAAATCTGGGTAGTACCCATGACAAACACAGGGAATACAAGTTATAGATTTAGTGATGCTAGAGATCTTAGTTACCACTGACTCCACTATTTCAAACATTTTATAGAAAAAGAAACTAATTCTCTGAGAAGTTGAATGACTTTCCCAGTATCACACTGCCAATAAGGCAGGATAGGAATCTGAGCCTTCCTGACTCCAAATCCAGTAATCTGTTCACTATACAATGTAGCCTCTTTGTTATGCCCTTGAAGAAGAAATTATATTAGGAGAAATACAGTGAATTCTGCTTTGGACATGTTAAATTTAAGATGCTGATTTTTCACCCAGGTAGACTAGTTAAGCAGAGACATGTGAGAAGATATTAAATATATATTAGGAGATATCAGTGTCACAGGCACCAAAGACAAAAGAGAGTGTCCAGGAGGAGGGATGATCAGTAGAGCTGTAATGAGGTCAAGAAGGATGAGAATCAAGGAGAGATTGTTGGATTGAGCAGTTAAGAGACTGCTTATAATGCTGATGAAAGAACATCTTCTCTAGGGATGTGTTGGAAATCTAACTGTAATGTTCAGTTCAGCCATACAGGCAACAAAAGTAAACAACTCTTTCTAGAAGCTCAGCAAGGAAAGGAAGAAGTGATATGGGAATTGACAGCTGGCAGAGTCAAGAGGTTTTTTTAAGAAGAGGGAAGATAAAATTGTTATTTGTTCCTCATTCTTAAAGAGGACCAATGGTATCAGGAGGGTGATGTTTTGACTTGGGAGTGGATTGGATATAAGTGAGACAGACAGAGCTGTGCAAAATCATCAACCTAATACTCTTCTCCAAAGTCATCAGAGTTCAATGGCAAGACAGGTCAAAACTACTGATGATGGTCTGGGATGCAATGGGAGGCTTTGGTCTTTTTAAGCTAAGGAAAGATTTGGAGTTAGCAGGAGTCAATAGAAAAGGAAAAGAAAAGGGAGGGGGAAAAAGATTAAGGTAAGAGGTAGAGAATATAAAATGGAATAAGCTCCTAGAAGAGTAGGAATAAGGACTTGAGCTTAAGAAAAGACCACCTTGCTCCAAATCACTATTGATCAGAGAAATGCAAATGAAGACAACTCTGAGATACCACCACACACCTCTCAGATTGGCTAAAATGACAAGAAAAGTTAATGAATGTTGGAGAGGAGTGGGGAAAGTGGGACTGTGGTAGAACTGTGAATACTGGAGAGTAGTTTATAACTATGCTCAAAAAGTTATCAAATTGTGCATACCCTTTGATCCATCAGTGTTTCTACTGGACTTATATCCCAAAGAGAGCTTTTTTTTTTTTTTCCCCTGAGGCTGAGGTTAAGTGACTTGCCCAGGGTCACACAGCTAGGAAGTGTTAAGTGTCTGAGACTAGATTTGAACTGGGGTCCTCCTGAATTCAGGGCTGATGCTCTATCCACTGCACCACCTTGCTGCCCCTCAAAGAGATCTTAAAGGAGGGGAAAGGACCCATATGTAAAAAATGTTTGTGGCAGCCCTTTTTGTAGTGGCAAGAAACTGGAAACTGAATGGATGTCCCTCAATTGGAAAATGGCTGAATAAATTATGATATATGAATGTTATGGAATATTATTGTTCTGTAAGAAACGACCAGCAGGACGATTTCAGAGAGACCTGCAGAGACTTACATGAACTGATGCTGAGTGAAATGAGCAGAACCAGGAGATCATTATACATGGCAACAAGACCATATGAACATCAATTCTGATGAACATGGCTCTCTTCAATCATCTTCTTGAGATGATTCAAACTAGTTCCACTTGTGCAGTGATGAAGAGAGCCATCTACACCCAGAGAGAGAACCATGGAACAGAGTATGGAACACAACATAGCATTCTCACTTCCTCTGTTGTTACTTGCTTGCATTTTGTTTTCTTTCTCAGTTTTTCTTTTTCTTTCTTCTTGATCTGCCTGTTCTTGCACAACAAGATAACTGTATAAATATGTATACATATATTGGATATAACATGTATCTCAATATATTTAACATGTATCGGATTACCTGCCAGCTAGGGGAGGGAGTGGGGGGGAAGGAGGGGAAAATTTGCTACAAAAAGATCAATGTTGGAAAAAATTGCTCATGCATATGCTTTGTAAAAAAATTAAACATAAATAACAAATAAAATTAAAATTTCAGAAAAAAAAAGATATGAACAGTTTTATAGACCTTTGGGTGAGTTTACAACTCCACCAATAGTGCATTAGTTGTACTAGTGTTCTCCGAGATTTATCATTTTTGTTTTCTGTCATATTAGCCAAAGTGATAGGTATAAAGTGGCACGTCTTTTTTTTTCTTCCCTTCTAATCTTGTTGGCATTAGTTTTGTTTGTACAAAAACTTTTTGACTTAATATAATCAAAATTATCTATTTGGTGTTCAATTATGAATTCCAGTTCTTTTTTGGACACAAATTCCTTCCTTCTCTACAGATCTCAGAGCTAAAATATCCTATATTCTTTTAATTTGCTTAAATTATCACTTTATGTTTAAATCATGAACCCATTTTGACCTTATCTTGATATGGTATTAAGTATGGGTTGGTGCCTAGTTTTAAAGTGGCACATCTAAGTCATTTTACTTTGCATTTTTCTAAATATAAATTATTTAGAGCATTTTATGTGCCATAGATGACTTTGATCTCTTCATTGAAAAACTGTCTGTTCATGTCATTTGATTATTTATCAACTGAGGAATGACTTGCATTTTTGTAAATTTGATTCAGTTCTCTGTGTGTTGTGGAGATGAAGTCTTTAGCAGAAACACTGAATTTAAATTGTTTCTCAGCTTTCTGCTGTCCTTCTAATATTAACTATATTGGTTCGGTTTGTGCAAACCCTTTTTAATTTAATGTAATCAAAATTATGAAAAAGAAAGGACCATTTCCTACTCAGAAGCTATAGTCAGGGAGAAACCGGGCTATCACCAACTGTCCTGACCTAAGTCTTGCCACTAGATCCTGATGACCCTGGAGGAGACAGTGGGCTTGGTGATTTTGCACAGCTCTACTGCATTTAAATCCAATTCACTCACAAATCAAGACATTCTCTTCCTTCTCCTCCTCATGTCATTGGTCTTCTTCAAGAATGAAGTATGAACAATACCAGCCAAGAAAGATGACAGGTGAAAATGAAGAGAGTAGAAAAGATGAAGGAATTTATTATTAAATATTCAATTTTCTCAATAAAATGAGGGTGGAGATAGGGAGTAGTTAGAGGGGATTGAGGAGAAATTTCCTACCAACTGCTGGGAGAGCATGGGAGTCAGTGATATAATACAGAAAGAATTGCTATGCAGCAGTGAGAGCCTATTCTAGAAAGATAACAGGCTTCTCTAGTGCATTTGTTGGCAACTGGGGAATAAGTTCTGAGAAGGTCAATGTGGGGGTGACCAGGATTAAAGAATGTTGAACATAAACAGTGGTCAGGCAAGGGAGCAAAGAAATCAAGAGTGGAGGATAGTGCACAGTTAACTTTGCCAACTGTATGATGTAATTTGTGGATGGGAGGGAAAAGAATGAGGCTAGAGCAAGGGAGAAGGAGTGATGAGCAGAGAGGAATGGAGTGATGAAGTCATAGTAAGGAAAAGATAAGTTTAAAAGGGATAAGGTGGAGGGAGAGATGAAAGGAGAGGAGATTATGAAGAGAATTTCAGAAGTTAAGATTAGAATTGACACACTTATGGACAATGGCATAATCCCCTCCTTGCTTGACTGAAGCAGAGTGAAGATAGAGTTCATGATACAATGGAATATTATTACAAAAAAAATATGAAGAATTCAGAGAAAACCTGGGCATAATTTCAAATTGCTTTCTAGATTGGCTCTACAAATTCACAGCTTTACCAACAGTGCTTTAGTTTGTTCTCCTGTAGCCCTTCCAATATTTGTCATTTTTTTTTTTTTTTTTTTTTTTTGTGAGGCGGGGATGAGGAGGCCAACTTTCCAATCTGACGGATGGATATAGAAGCACAAAGCATTTCTAGAATTTGTAGTGATTGGGGAGCATTTTTTATATGGAAGCAAGAAAATAAGTATTTATTAAGCAACTACTTTATGCCAGGCACTGTAAATAATACTTTACAAACATTATCTCATTTGATCTTTATAAAAATCCAGCTATTGTATCCATTTTATAACTAAAGTTAACAAAGTTAAATAAATTGTCCAGGACTATGCCCAAAAGGGCTGTAAAAGTGCATACTCTTTGACCCAGAAGTGCCATTACTGTATCTATATCCCAAGGAAATCTCATAAAGGAGGAAAAAGGACCCACATGTACAAAAATGTTTGTAGCAGCTCTTTTTATTGGAAAAGGGGTAGATGCCCATCAATTCAGGAATGGCTGAACAAGCTGTGATACATGAAGGCAATGGAATATTATTTTTCCATAAAAATGATGAATAAGCTGATTATAGAAAGGGCTAGAAAGAGATACATGAACAGATGCTGAGTGAAAGAAGTAGAACCAAGAATACATTGTACACAATAACAGCAGGAATGTGTGATGATCAAATATGAAAAATTTGGTTCTTTTTTGTAGTTCAGTGATCCAAAGCAATCCCGATAGACTTTGGACAGAAAATGCCATCCAGAAAAAGAACTAAGGGGACTGAATATAAATCAACATATGCTATATTTACTTCTTTGGGTTCTTTTTTTTTTTTTTTTTAATCTCTCCCATAGTTTTTCCATTTTGCTCTGACTTTTCTCTCCCAATATAATACATAAAACAATGTGTATTAAAAACAAACAAGCTAAAAAAAAATAACTTATTCAAGGTCACAACTAGTAAAGCATCTGAGGTTAAATTTGAACTCAGGTTTTCTCAACTCACAACTTAATGCTCTAGCCACCTCACTATTTCTTCCTTAGATATCCTTTGGTTATAATTGGAGAATGGTTCTTACTCTTTTTTTTTTAATTTAGAATTTTTTCCACAGTATATATGCATGAGCAATTTTTTAAAATAATATTATCCTTTGTATTCATTTTTCCAAATTATCCCCCTCCTCCCTCTACTCCCTCCCCCCGATGACAGGCAATCCCATACATTTTACATGTGTTACAATATAACCTAGATACAATATATGTGTGTAAATACCATTTTCTTGTTGCACATTAAGTATTAGATTCCGAAGGTATAAGTAACCTGTGTAGATAGACTGTAGTGCTAACAGTTTACATTCAATTCCCAGTGTTCCTTCTCTGGGTGTAGTTATTTCTGGAATGGTTCTTACTCTTATAAATTGCAATCTTGGAAACAAGTCTTTGATCAAAGAAACTTATTGTCAAGATTTTTCCCAAGTTATTTTTTTCAAAGCTTAGGAAGTCTTATATAATGTGGAATGGAAAAAGAATTGGAAAAAGAGAGAAATTTACATAATAAATATAATCTGCCAGCACCACCACCAACAACAACAAACAAAACCCAACAATATTAGAATTAGAATCAATGGAATGAATGACCTTGTTTCCAGAGGACTGATGATGAGACATACCTTCCTTCTATCAGAAGAAAAGTGGTGAATTTACAAGCAGGATCATGTTGGTACATGTTAACAACTAGCTCTCCAGAACATCAGTGCCATTATTTTAAAGTTTAATCTGTTTTACTAGAATTGTCTCCATCACTTTCTTCAGGCAGCTAGGAGGCAGTGTGTTGAACCCTAGTCCTGGTCAGAATGACCTGAATTCAACTCTAACATCAGACACATATTAGCTGTGTGATTCTAGGAAAGTCACTTAACTCTACTTACCTCAACTCCTCATCTGAAAAATGAACTGGAGAAGGCAATGGCAAACTAATCCAATATGTTCATCAAGAAAATTGAAAATAAGATCACAGAGAATTGAACATAGCCAAAATGATTCAACAACCACAAACCATCACTTTCTTAACTCTAGACAACCAACAGAATATCAAGTCACAGAAAATTATGATGATTTTTAGAAAAGCATCAATAAAATATTTTTTAAAAATCATATGGCTTATAGAAGTTTAAAAGGTTAAAGAATTAGGAAGTCAAAATAGTAGAGAAGATATTAACATGTATAATGATGTCTCTAAATATGAGGGCAGGTTGGGATGGAGTATACTGTAAACCAGGTACTGAATTCCTTTTGAAAGGGAGGAAAATGACCTGAAGTATAGTAAATTGTAGCAATGAAACAAAAAGAATGTTACAGATTGTGTCTGAAGCATGACAATGATATACAATTCACCTTCTTCCTCCTCTTGATTTAATGTGTCAAGTGATACGTGTTGGAGGAGTGACTTACACCAAAGAGTGTAGCCAGGAGTTCTCTTGTAGAGAAACTCATATGTTTAACAAAGAGTGTAAAACGAAGAGATCTGGCATTTAGGCTAAGTGAGATAGAGCCAGAACTACAGAGAGCAAGTACATAAGAGAACTGGGCTAACTGGATAGCTAAAATGAATAGAAGAAAAGGACTTTCACCCTAACAAATGGTGAATGAATCATTGAAATTAAGGGAGCAAACAATGGGACTTTGCTAACCATAGGAACCAGTTGAATGGGGACTCCACCTTCTTAGCTACTATGATAACTGACACAATGATATTGTGTATATGGTGGGGTCAGGTTCCAAATATCACGGAATTGAAATCAAGACAGTTAGCTCTTGGATTAGTAAAAGACCTGGTGATTGGGTCCTTGGTGCAGGACTGATTTCATACTTGGCACTAATTCTATCACTGGATTTCAGAATGTGTGTATTGGAGGAGATGGGGAGAGGGGAATGGTATAGATGAGGAACACCCAGAAGACACACAGAACATTAACTGTGCACTTCCCCTTGGTCTCTGCTCTATGGAGATTTGGAATCCCTGGGAGAGGAGAGCCTTTAGTAATTGATTCGGGATTCACTCAGAAGAATTGTGTGATTTTCTGAACTTTTGTCCAAGAAAATGATTCAAGAAAAAGAGATGGCAGGATACAACTGACTATGGGATAGATGGCCAGAGACCTAAACAAAGAAGACAGGAAGAATAGAATTCATATGGTTCACTAAGGGTCAAGATGGAGGAAAGAAAATAGAGTGGTTGATGCAAGGATGGTAGCCTGAGAGAGAAATAAGGGTCTGAGGGTTACAACTCCGTGAATTTGGGCAAGTCATTTAACTTCTTTGTGCCTCAGTTTCCTTTTCTGTAAAATAAACTAGTTGGCCTTACTCCCACCTCTGTTACTACCTCATTGACCTTAAGTAAATTCATTTACCTTTTCTCAGTTTTTTTTATCTATAAAATGATGGGTTTTTACTAAGTGACATTCCATCTCCCTCAATTAGTGGAAGCACACAAATAGTTTAGGATTTTGAAGCCATTTCTTATTATCCTTAGAAACATGTTCTACCTATGGAAGAAAGAGAATTTGGAGGTCCTCAGGCCTCTGCATTCTTTTATATGGAAATAGAAGCTGTAGCTTTTTCCATGAGGCCATAGTTGTGCCAGGGTCATTACAAAAATCAAGTAGGTCTTCATCACAGCTGCAGTCTATTATTGCAGAAATTAATCCCCAGTCTAAAACCTCATTTTATTTATCCTTTGCTGTATCCAATCATGGGAAGATCAAAGTGACAAAATTCGCCAGAACATCTATAAGAAATAAGAACACAACCTGTATTTTACCACCTTCTAAAATGCATGCATATATATACACATGCAGAGCAGACACTAATTTGATTTGCAAGGTCCAAAAATCACATTCAGTTCTGGAACTCTTGCAATGCTTTTAACTTCAAAATACTGCCCTGAATATAGGGCCCAAAAGAAAGTATTAGTTTGAGCCCAGTACTTTTCCTTTCCAATTATTATTTCTTTCTAGCAATCTCAGGCTTGATAAAAATCTTTTAGAATCTGTATTCACCAAATAAATGGGGGAGTTTTATTTCATTCATGGCTGGCCCTTTCATTCTTCTAGGTTTAAATCAACAGACTCTGATGCTTCTCTGTGTCAGAGGTTCTGACCCTGAGGGCATGGGATCTTGTCAGCTGGTCACTGCTGCCTCCATAGCTCCCTCTCTAAAAGGCTGCTTCACACCTGGCTGGCATTTGGTCCTCCTATCAATTGTCTGTCTGTGGAGCCCTATTGCTGTATTGCATTCTATACCTTTGCATGATTTGGGAGGCATCAAATCACTTCCCCTGTATGTCTTTCACTTGGGCAAAATTCCTCTCATTGGAAATAGACCCATTGATAAGTTAGATAACCATAGTGGAAACATTATGACAGGACATATATGCATGTTTAGCTTAGTGGAATTATCACACATTGGTACAGATCGCTATAGTTTGTCAGCTAAAAAGCTGGCACACTGGCCCTATACTACCCAACACTGAGAAATTAAATTAGAGTGATGAGAATGGGGATGGAGTATGGAAAATACAAGTTCTTATTAGTGATTGGAAAACCTAAGGGCCACTGAAGGTGAAAAGGAGCTCTATGGAGATTAAATATGAACTTCTCAACTTAACATTAAACTCCTTCACAAGTGGGTTACAGGATATCTTTCTAGGCTTATTTCATATATTCATTGTACCTTTACACCATCATTGAAGCTGTATTTCCTGAATACAACATTCCATTGTCAAACTCTGCCTCTGGCCAATCAAAACCTCACGTCTGGAATGCAAAACCTTCTCCCCCATGGATTCTTTCAAAGTCCTGCTCAGTGATTACTTCCTACACAAGGTCTTTCTTGCTCCCTCCAGTTCTTACTGCACACTACTCTGTAAATGCTTTTTACTTATGACTTGTTACATTGCACACCCCCCCCCCCAAATGAAAGCTCTCTGAAGGCAGAGATTGATTTGCTTTTGCTTTTCTATACTCATTACTCCCCACGGTGCCTTACATATAGTAGACATTAATGTTGAGTTGAATTCAATATGAAAATTCTGAGATAAGATAACAAAGAGGATATTGACTGGAAAGCATTATAATGATGCTGATTGGCAGACTTCAATTGCTTAAGGCAATGAAAAGAATGTCCACTGGAATTTTTATAATAATAATAATGGGGAAGAAAGAAAAGGGACAACTACTATTCATATTGAGGGGGGGTGAACTCTGAAAACTGTGTCCCCTTTAATCTGTAAAAGAATGACTTTGAAATTGAGTCCCCTTTGATCTATAAAAAAAGGGAGATTCAGGATCTCCCAGACTTCAGAGAGTCTAGGAGAAGGCACATATTCCAGACAAATCTTTTCCTCATTCAACTGAAGATCTCGGGCAAATCATCCTCTGTTGATCATTTGGGTAGCTGTATCTTCAGGAATTTCATTCATTTGGAGATCTGGGCTTGATATCGAGTGGCTTGAAACTCCAAGATAAGTATCTAGGTCTGGGAGCATTGGCTTTCTTTTCAACTTGGAGCCTTAGCCTCAGACTGTTATAAAAAGACAATTTAAAACTCATATCTTTGCAAAAGTCCGAAGTAGTATGCTTCTGCCAAGAGTGCTCTCTCCTCTTGGAACAGCTGCCTCTCAGAACTCTTGCCTACTATGAAGACATTCTCTTCTCAGTGCTAATCTTTATTTCACCAACAGGAGTTTGCCACTCAGAAGTCTGCCTTCCTAGCAAAGCTGACTTCTCAGGGCCAATAAACTTCCCTTTACCAGTCAAACGTTTAAGGTTCGTGAATTCTTTTCACGTTGGACCTGAGCCTCCGACCAAAGAGGGGATTCTCACATCAATTCTCTACCACTAGAACAGCATCAATATAGTATCTATTATGTGCCAAGCTCTTTGCTAAGTGCTTTACAAATATCTCATTTGCTCCTCACAATAACTCAGTGAGGTAGGTGCTGCTGCTATCCCTGTTTTACAATTAGGGAAACCGAAGCAAGCAGGTTAAATGCTTTATCCAGGGTAACACAACTCCTAAATGTTTGAGGAAAGATTTTAACTCAGAACTTCCTGATTCTAGGACAAGCGCTCTCTCTATCCACTGCACTGCTAGCTGCAGACTTCTGTACTTTTGGATTTTCCCTAGGGCTCCAGAAAATAAATAAATGAATGAAGTGAATGAATAAATGAATAGATGAATGAATGGATAAATAAATACATGTACATATATACATACACAAATACATTTATTATATAGATACATATGTGTATGTATGTATGTTCATCCATCATCTATCCATTCAAATGTTTTTTGAGTGCTTGGTATAAGATGAACACTAGACTAAGTGGTGAAGAAAATAGTCAGAGAGTGACGTAAAACTTGTAAATAGAATGTGTGAGACCTGAATTACAAGTAGGAATAAAGTTTAAAGGTTAGATGTTTAACTTTATCCAAGAAAATCCAAAATTAGTCAAGGGTAATACATGTTGCAGCATTACTGGGTGTCAAAACCTGAAGAAGAAAAAAAGGAACTGAGACTCCAACATGATGTAAAACGCTGGTTCTGCTTCTCTATTCTGATCTAGCCATAGACTTAAGTGAAAAATCACTACTGAGTAACAATAAAGAAAACAGTTGGCCAGACACATGACTGCAACTTAGTCATGCTTTGGCTACATTTCTAGTGAACAAAAAAAGGCCACTCCAATCCTGAGCTCTGAATTCTTACTATTGGAGGATGCCATGGGTTAAGTAATTATGATTCTTTTCAATCGATGAAAATGTATTTATTAAGCAGATACTATGTAGCAGGGGATACAAACCCTGCTCATAAGGAGCATTATTGCCTAAAGTACTTGCTTTCAATGGGCTGAGAATAATGTCAAGTTTATGATTCTGGGAGATTAGAAGAATGATGGAGCCCTTGACAGGGAAATTTGGAAGAGGGATAGGCAAAAGATAAAGAGCTCTTTTTTGTATATGTTCATTTTGGGATGTCTCAAGGACATCCAGTTTGAAATGTCCAAAAGGTGATATGAGACTGAACTTCAGGGGAAGGACAAGGTCTGAATTAAAAAAATCTCTAAGTCATCTGCATAGCAATGATAATTTGATCCATGGGAAGAGAAAGGTTATCAATAGAGTCTAATAAAGAGAAGGAGGGCCCAGTATCATTGGAGAGAAAACAGATGGAGAGATGGAATTCAGATAGTCTGAACAAAGAAAAGCAAAGATTTCAATTTGTAGAAGAAAACATAGGAATGATCACATTTTGATTTCAGTCTTTGAAAATCTGTCATGTGGAAAAGCAATTAGTATTCTTCTGCTTGGTCCTAGAGGACAGAACTTCTATCACTGGATAGAAGTAGTAAATTAACAAATTTACTATAATTGGGAGATTTGCTATAAGTTGGAGTGTGCTGGTAAATGCTCAACAACCACTTCTCCCTCTCTTCAAATATAGTCATGACATATGACTTTAAATTTAATTTGCATTATTAACATTTTCCTATGACTTTTTTAGGTTTAGAAAGTAATCAAAACAAAAAATAAAAACCTAATTTATAGTGTTTGTTGGCATAAGTGCCAACACTGAAAATTTATTTTCCAGCACACCCCTGGCTATATATAAGGCAGAATTTTCTAACCTGTAGGGCTCAATATCCATTCAGAAATAACCAACATTTCCAATACAACTCTGATGCATAATTTACTTTTTCTTTTCCCAAAAAACCCTTCAAATTAATTCGATAAAAGGGACTTTCACGTGGGGGGATTAGTTTCATCTCAGTGCATTGACACAGATTACTTATTATGGTATGTATAAATTAAATCAAATGTGAGTTATGATGACAATCTGTTACCATCCTTATCATTTAGCATAGATTCATGACATGAATGAGTTGTGCTATCATATATTGCATTCAATGCTAAGTGTGTAAAGTTGAAGTTAAACAATCTTTATGTGGAAGTTAAAATGAATATCTGTTATATTTCTCAAAATTATTCTTATTGGTAAACTCATTATAATAAGATAGCTTCCCAAATAATTATAACTTTTAAAAACTGAAATAACTTGAGAATGGTATAGATAATGATTTGAAATTTTCAACAATTAAATTTAAATTTTTTAAATATTACATTTTCTAATTTAAATTTTTTAACTTTTTATTATGAATATAACAAACCCTCACAAATATGAACATTTCATTGTACAAAGAACAGAAAAGTTATATATGAAACTACAAATTTATATTACATAGGTTTTTACAATAGTATAATAAATTTAACACAAACATAAGGATGCCTTGCTTATATGTGTCCTCTGCTTAACTTTCTGCCCTCTTTTGCATTTTTCAAAATATTTCATTAACACTTCTCTCTCCTCTGTCTCTGTCTCTTTTTCTCTGTGTGTGTGTCTCTGTGTCTTTGTCTGTCTCTCTGTCGCTCTGTATCCTGTGCCTCTCTATCTCTGTCTCTCTCTGTCTCTATCTCTGTCTTTGTCTCTGTCTGTCTGTCTCTGTCTTTCTGTCTCTCTATCCCTTCCCCCTCCTTTTCTTGGATCTCCATTATTACTCACCAATTCCCTTTTCCACCTATCTCTTTTTCTCTTCCTTGTAAGAGATAAGAATAATCAAGCAGAAAAAAAAGACATTGTTCATGTATGAATGTATATTTTATTTTGTACCTTGAGACCACCATTTTTCTGTTGAAAGGTGATAAAGATGTTTTTAACTGGTCATTATATTTATTAGAATTCTTTTCAAAGTTGTTTCCCTTTACATTATGGTAGTCATTGTTTAAGTTGTTCTGCTTCTGCTCACTTCACTCAACATCATTTCATAAAAGTTTTCCTCATTATCTCTGTATCTATCCCTTTTGAAATTACTTATAGCAAAATAGAATAGAATGTAATATATAGAACATTTACATAAATTAGAATATAATTTATAAAATATATATTACATTCACATATCATAGTTTGTCCATTCATTCCCTAAGTGATTCCTCCACTTTGTTTACAATTCTTTGCTACAACAAAAGGTATTATATTTTTGTACATGTGGATCATTTTCCTTGGTCTCTTATCTTACTGGGGTGTGTATTACTACTAGCAATATTGCAGGATCAAAGGGCAAACACAATTTTGTGGATTCAAAGTTCCAAATTGCTTTCCTGACTGGTTAGACCAATTTATATTCTACCAACAGTACACTGGTATGCTTATTCTCTTTTAAATTTTTTTTAAAAAATATGTAATATCCCTTCATGCTTGGTAAATTTAGAATAGTCTTTAAGAGGAAAATTTGCTAGAAAGTCTGAGACAGAGTCAAAAATCCAAATCCCCAAAATATTACCCATTATATTTACTATTAGGATTTATAAGTATAATTATCAGTGAAGAGGAAAGATCAGTATATATATATATATATATATCTTGTACAAATATTTATGTCCTTTGATTATGTCCATTGATAGCATAGTTAGCATAGTAATAATTTAATAATAATTAAAAACAATACATCAAATATTCTCTTAAAATGATCATTAGCAAGACAAGATAGTACAAAATAAAATTAAATACTTTTAATAATCAAAAAACCCAAACTATTTTTCAAAGATCTCAAAGGATTTCTTGCATAGAATACATTTTCTCACAGAATGGCTAACTATAAAAACCTCAGTTTGTGGGAGAAATATTAGTACTATCTATAGTAATTGATATGGTTAAAGTGATACTTAACAAATAATATGCAAAATTCTTTGAATGGGTTCATTGCAGTTAATTCAATAGGAAGAATTGCTCATATATATAAAGACTTTTGAGACAATTAATCAAAATACTAAAATTTTACTATTTTGCATTGCAAGTTAATGGTGCAACAGATATAGTCAAAGATGCTTATTTGAGGATATTTTAAAGTACTATTTTAAGTATTATTTTATTTTTCCAAATACATATAAGGATAGTTTTCAACATTCACTTTTATAAAACTTTGTGTTCTGAATTTTTCTTCCTCCCTTACCTCTGCTTTCTCCAAGACAGTAAACAATCTGATAAAGGTTAAATATATGCAATAGGATATGTTGTTGAAACTAAATGCTACTTTAAAAATCCATTGCTTAGCTCTAATACTATATCAAGCAAAAAATTTCATGTAATTGATGTTTTTTTTAAAAAATTAAAATGACACAACATGTAGAAATTATATTATGCTTTATGCTGATGGAATTCTATTCATGTCAGTATGAAATGCTAATTGCAAGCTTTAGTTTTAAAAGATGATCCTTTACAATTTGGACATAGTATGTGCTTAAAGGCTAATTATTAGTAATGAGAAATATGAATGAGGAGCTATGTACTTGTTTTTTTCCCCGGGAAGTGTTTACTCTTTGATGATACTCATATCTCAACTTTGAATAGAATGTACTAAATAAGACAATTTTTAAAAATGCTATAAATTCCTAAAGGGCAGGATTGACTTGGCTTTTTTATTTTTTATATCCTAGCACTTAGTACAGTAGCTGTCATTCAGCAAACACTTAATAAATGTTTGCTGATTGTTATTCGAGGTGGTCAGACCAGAATAGAGTTCAGAATGATTATCACCTTTATATTCCTACAAGCCATGCCTCTCCTAATCACAGTTCAAGGTCATATTAACTTTGTTAGCTTCTATATCATGCTGCTGGCACATGTAAAGCTTCTAATCAATAAATTCCAGGGCTTCTAATCCACTAAAGCCTCTAACTCTTTAAAAAATAATCTGCTGTCTAATTATGTCTCACCCATCTTGAACTTGTAAAGCTGATTTTTGGAATCCAAGTGTAAAATATAAGACTCAGGCAAAATGGAGTGATTTTAAGGATTTAAACTCTCTATTAAAACATAAAAGAAAAATGTTCTAAGCATCTTCTTCATATCCCATCATTAGATTTGGACTTAGAAGACCTCAATTCAACTCCTAAACCAGCCTACTATGTGCTTTGGGTACCAACTATCTCTGGGAATCTCAGTTTCTTTATCTTTAAAATGAACATAATAACATGTATGACATGATATTATATATATCATTGGATAATTGTAGGGAAAGTGCTTTGTAAACAAGAAAGCCTCAAGTAAACATAAGTTATTATTTTATTGTTATTTTATGTGAATGTGATTTTTGTTGCATTGTTTTCAGAGAAAGATTCATTTAATATTTCTGCTTTTCTTCATTTTATATTCTTATACTTGGTCAATTTTTGTGAAGATAAGCATAGGTATATTCTTTTCTAGTCCTTTTCAATATACCCCAGAGGTCTAGCATATCTAACTTTTCTAAAATCCTATTCTTCTCCTTAATTTCTTATTTATTTTATGGTTAGATTTATCTAATTCTTAGAAGAATAAATTGATTCTTTCACCACTATAGTTTTACTATATATTACCCCCTATATCTCATGTAACTTTTCTTTCAAGAATTTGGATGCTATGCCATTTGGAGTATACCTGTTCTATACTGATATCAATTCATTATCTATAGTATCTTTTAGCAAAATGCAACTTCCCTGACTATCTCTTTAATGAAGTTTATTTTTACTTTTGCTTTGTGAGATCATGAATTTTGGTGGGGAAGACACTAGCAACTACAAGTAGGAGGAGGACTGTATTGAGAAAATATTTAATGTATAAGTTATCCTGCTACATGATATACCACTGTGATATAGTAGAAAGTTTGCTGGACTTGCAGTCAGGGGAGACTTGAGTTTAAATCCTGATTCTCATCCTTATTAGTCACATGGTCCTGAATAGGTCATTTAACATCACTGATACTTGAAATGGCGATAATATCCTATAAAATTTATTGTAAGGGTTAAATAACAATGTCTATAAAGTTATTTTAGTCTATATAGATATTAGTTATAACATCTAAACAATTAATAACCACTAGTTAAACTTTCTCCCCGATTAGAATTTTCTATACCAATTCAGAAAAGGATGAGAGAGGTCTCTGGAAAATGCTCAATACTGTTCCTCTCTCCACTTTGCTACTTGAAGTCCCTCCTTGTAACTAAACTTGAGCTTTCTGAACTTCTGATGGGTGTGGCTCAGGGAGGCTTCTTTGTCTCTCTCAGGTGGGACTTCCTTAGATGGAGAAGAAAAACTTTGTTTGGCACCTGGAATTTATTTTGTCTTTCATGTTTATGCTACCATTGTCACTGGGCATTTCTGAAACTTTTCTGTTTGAATAGGAACCAGCTGTGCAATTAAAAATACAATGAATTAATCTGATGAAGTCTGAAATAATTTTTTAAATTAGCCCTATTTTTCAGGTAAAACTGTGCATCTTTTTTTCTTATGTACAGTGAGGATTCCTAAAGAAATTAGAAATACAAATCTATGACCATTCTTTCCTCACAAGCAATATGTAGGCGTGATCTTTCTATCCAAGTGATCTTAATTCTTCATGTCTTTGAATGGTCCATGTAATGAATGGCCCATAGGAAAAGATTTTTCTGGGGAGTACATTTTCTTAATTGTGCTCATGAAGTTATTATAAACATCTCAATAGCAAGGCAAACAAATTCACTTTTTTCATATTCAGAAGCTATTGTTGCAAAAGAGAATTTTCCTTGGCTAAGACCAGGCCCTAAATTCTTTCAGTGGAAACTTGATCACCAACACCAGAAGCACATCATTACATTCTAGCTGTTATGAAAATACATGGGGAAGAAACATGGCTGACTTAAAAGCAAAATGTCCATCCTTACATATGAATTATGTGAAGACAATAGCGTTCTCATTGCCTTTTTCCCTCATTTGTTTCTTTCAGAGCCAAGAAGGCAAATTCAATTGTAAAAATAAATAGTAAATGACATATTTTTTAAAGTTTGAATTTTAGAAAAAATACTACAAATATTCCAAAGTATTGCTATCATTAAGCTCAATTCTTCTATAATTTGGTAGCATAAAGTTCGTTTTGTGGTATTTCTTGGGCCTAAGTTGACACAAATCTGCAAAGTATCAGGAAAACTAATTAGCTCAGTTAGTTAAAACGCAGTACTAATGAAAGTGGTTGAATCTTTTAGCAAGCTTTGAGTCAGAGTCATATTAAGATCCCAGCCCAAAACCTCAGAAAATTTCCCTTCTGGACAGATTAGTTGGTAGCTGCCAACTGTTCAACATGGGAGACAGTGAGAAACAGTGAAAAGGACATGGGATTTAGAGTCAGAAAACTCTATTCATATTCTGACTCTCACTATACTTCCTTTGTGACTGTGGGCAAGTTATTTCACCTCTATGGGACATAGTTTCCTTATCTATATAATGGGGGTGGTGGTGATAATATATGGGGTATTCAGGGAGGATTAACACCTCTGGTGTGAGAGCTTGTCAAATACTTTCCAAAGCTATTCATCCACCTTTGGTGTCCATCTGGCTCTCACCAGTGGCTCCAAGGTATAGCATGCGAAGCAGTCACACCCTGGGAAATCGGCTCAGCAAGCTGCTTAAGCCAGATTGGGGGTGTCCAATAGGTCTCATTTCTGTTGATAAGTTAGGAGGATGTCTACCCCAAGCATGTGAAGACTTTTCCTGGTGAATGGAAGGATAAGAGCTGCCTATGTTACTACTTCCCAATTGTTCTAAGCTCTCTGCACAGTCTGAATCTTGTAGTTCCTCTCTTCATATGGCCAATGATTACAGACCTTTTAGCCCCGTGTCAGATCAGAGAGGTTTTTTCTCCTTCTGAGGCTGTACAACTTGTTTCCACTTCAGTCACCCCTAGATACAAAGAGGCTCCCCTCAGGAGTAGGATTTTTGTGTGTCTCATTACAAAATGACCTGCGCTTTGGAACTTGACTTCTCTTCAGAGTTATAAGGCAGTTTATCAATGACCCTGGGCTTAGAGAGTGGAGCCTAAACTAGTCTTGGTGTCTTTCCAACTTCTCTACAATGAAACAAGTGTTGATTCACCCAAGTAACTAGGCATTTAGGGATTTGGGAGGAAAATATAGTGGTCCCTTAATTTAAAACACAAAAAGATACTGGGAAGATATGATAATGTAGTAGAAAACCCACTGAACTTCAAGTCAGAATACTTATGACCACTGGCTCTCTTAACCTGTTTTCTCATCTATAAAATATGCATAACAATATTTAGTTTCCAGCTTCATAGTTGTTATGTTGCTCTTTGTAAATTTATTTTGTGAAGTTCTATAAGAATGAGAGTTATTCTCATTTTCACTACTGTTATCTAGGAATATCTGAGATAGCCATCACTCATCTCAGGAGCATCCTAAATCCAATCTTGGGGAGGGGTTTCTGCCTTGGGGAGGGATGGGGAAGTCTGTTCTTATTCACAGATATGAATGCTAGCAGGAATCAGTCTGTCAATAAACATTTATTAAGCACCTACTATGTGCTAGGCATCACACTAATCACTTAGGATAAGAAAGGTAAAAATCAGTCCCTGCTCTCAAGGAGCTTACAGTCTAATAGGGAGAAAAGAACAATATAATAATAAGAACTAGCATTTGTATAGTACTTATTCTTTGCCAGGCACTGTGCTAGGTGCTTTATAAATATCTCATTTGATCTTCAACAATAATACTGGAAGATAGGTACTGTTATTATCTCCATTTTATAAGTAAGGAAAATGAGTCAGACAGAGCTTAAGTGACTTGTCCAGAATTATACAGTTAATAAGTGTCTGAGATTGGATTTGGACTCAGGGCTTCTTCTTTTTAAAATATATTTCATTTTTATTTATTTTTAAATTCAATAGTATTTTATTTTCTAGTTACATATAAAGATACTTTTTAACATTTGTTTTTGTAAGATTTTGTGCTCCTAATTTTTTCCCTCTTTGCTCAACTCCCCTTCCTCAAGACAGCAAGCAATTAGATATAGATTATACATGTGCAATCATTTTAAACACATTTAAACACATTTTGTGAAAAAAATCAGAACAAAAGGGAAAAGTCACAAGAAAGAAAAAACAAACAAAAATGCAAATATTATGCTTCCACCCAAATTCAGTCTTCATAGTTCCCTCTCGGATGCAGATGGCATTTTCCATCCCAAATCTATTGGACTTGCTGAGAGGAGCCATGTCTATCATCGTTGATCATCACTTAATCTTGCTATTAGCGTGTACAGTGTTCTCCTGGATCTGCTCACTTCATTAGCATCAGTTCATGTAAGTCTTTCCAGACTTTTATGAAATCAGCCTGTTCATCATTTCTTACAGAACAATAATATTCCTTTACATTAATATACTTAACTTATTCAGCCATTCTCCTACTGATGGGCATCCACTCAGTTTCCAGTTCCTTGCCACTACAAAAAAGGCTGCAACAAACATTTTTACACATGTGAGTCCTTCTTTTTTGGGATACAGACCCAGTAGTGGCATTGCTGGATTGAAGGGTATGTACAGTTTTACAGCCCTTTGAGCATAAGAACTCAGGTCTTCTTGACTCCAGTTCCAGTGCTCTACATCACTTAGTTATCTCTATCCACTCTATCAATGTATAAACAACCACATACAAACAAGCTATACACAATTTAAATAGGAAATGATGGAAGAGAGAAGGCATTAGAATTAAGCAGGATCAGAAAAGTGTTTTGATAGATGAAAGGTTTCAGCTGGTACTTGAAGAAAGCCAGGAGATGGAGATGAGGAGGGAGAATTTTCTAGGCATGGGGGACAGCCAGGGAAAATATCTGGAGGTGGGAGATAGAGGGCTTTGTGAGAGAAGCAGCAGTTCAATTAGGTGTATTTAGAACTGGTTAGATAAGTGAACCCAAAGAATAGTGAAAGCATCACTATTGATATACTGGAAACTCTCTAGAGCAGAAGTGTCAGACTCCCAACAAAACTTCTTGAAGCAGCTAGAACTAGATTAAAATGTAATTGGAAAATATTAAACAAAATAAATAAAATACAGTATAACATTTTATACCCCAGGGCTTAGAACAGTATCTGACACATAGTAGGAATGCTTATTGATAATGTTAACTTGTAATTTTCTTAATGCTAAATTGTTTTTGATTTTTGTTTAGTTTTATTTTTTTTTGCAAGACAATTAAGGTTAAGTGATTTGACTAGGGTCACACAGCTAAGACACATTAAGTGTCTTCGGTTGGGATTTGAACCAGGGTCAGTGCTCTATCCACTGTGCCAAATGGCTACCCCCATTATTTTCTAAGTGACTCGGAGATCTGCATATAGTTCAATACATGTTACTCTCCACTTCCTCCTTGGAGATATAGAAATATTTGTTTTCTTGAAAAATTGGCCAGTCTTTTGTTTTCTTCACTGGACTGGTGATGTTTCTGGTGCCAAGGAATACATCTGAGAGCACATACGTTAGAAAAGTAACATTCTAGGTCTTGGTTCTTTACATGCATCAAGTATACACAACACATACACATACCACCCCACCAAAGCAACCTCATAAGAATCAATATAGAAAAAAATAGAAAAATGCTGCTGTAAGTCCAGAGAAAAAATCAAATGGTAGTGGCCCAATGCAGCTACGCAAAGCATAGACCCTTTAATCGTTAGAGGAGCTTGCATAGTCCTACATATTGCTGCTTCCTTCTTCCTTAGGGTTCAAATATTAGTTTATCCTTGTACTAATGGATGATGAAACAAGTAAATCTTGTGTTTGGTGCCAAATTGAGAAGGACAACTATAGCAGTAAAAGAGGCACTTCTCCATGACTTTCCTTTATCAATTAACTATAATATATAGAAATTCCATTAGTAAAAGTTTCACACACTAATGAAAGAAATCCCCAATTCAAAGGCCACACCCCACACACCCCACCAAAAATATTATTTATTTGTGGTGTCCATGTAGATTATGTGTGTCCATATAGGTCTTTCTAGTTGTGACTCAGAGAGATATGAATAGAAGGTTATTTACCCTTCCCAATACTATAATGGCAAAAAAAAATGTTTTTGGTGGGGTGTGGTTTTTGAAGCTGGGATTTTTTTCATTAGTGTGTGAAACTTCTACTTATGGAATTTCTTCTACCAATGAGGCTTAGAAACTGCATTGTAACTTTGGTCTATATACTGAGAGATTAAATAACTTCTCCAGGGTAACACAGCCGGATAGAAGTATTTGAATTCACCTTTTCATGAATCATAAGTATTTGCTACAACATTCTTTAAAAATTAATTTAAAATATAATTTTAATGTAAATAATTTTATTCATGTATTTCATGATGCATAAAATACAAGAAGATAGATACATAAAAGTTATGCAAAATAAACAGAATAAAATATAAAAATGTAAGATAATGGATCTGATTATTGTTGGTCTTTCTGCCTCGCTAATTTTTCTGTTCTTGGAGTTAGAAATGTTCCTACAAGATGGAGACCAGATTGCTGTCTTTACTATGATTTTATTATTGCCACACTGGTTTTTTGCTGACAGCTAATTAAAAAGACTAATGCAAAACAAAGATTTCATTAAAAAATTAACACTTTATGTTTTATACAATAACATATGTATAAGCTAGATCAAACTGCCTATCTTCTTCTGATGAGGAGAGGAGAGGAGAAGGAGGGAGCAAACTTTGGAACTCAAAAAACTTTGTAAAAATAATGCAAAAAATTTTCTTATTGTGTATTTGGGGAAAATATTATTATATTATTATTTTTAAAAAATAGTACTGTAAACAGGAAACCCTTTCGTGTATCATTATAAGAGATTTTAATTTTTTAAAACTTTTCTTTTTTATTCTGTATGTTCTATATTCAAATACTGTGAAAACTTTGCTAGCTTTATGCGTTGATTCATAAAAGTTAATTCCACATATGTCACAGAAGGAGTAGTGAGCAAGTCCTGGTGAATTCTCCTCTGCCACAAGCCAGTGGATGAGCCTAATTTTTAGATGTTTAGTGTTAACAATTTCAGTTAAAATATAAGAATTTCTTCTTTGCAGGGATATAATGAGCTTCTTCATTTTAATTGCCAGGGTCTGAAATATTTCATCCTTGTAACAGATGGATGAAAAAAAGTTCTTTTTATTTATTTTCACTTTAAAAATTATTAAGGGGCAGCTAGGTGGTGCAGTGGATAGAGCACCAGCCTTGAATTCAGGAAGACCCGAGTTCAAATTTGATCTCAGACACTTCACACTTCCTAGTTGTGTGACCCTGGGCAAGTCACTTAACCCCAGCCTCAAAAAAAAAAGAAGAAGAAGAAGAAAAAAAAATTATTCTTATTGGGTTTTTAAATTCTTCTTCTTCTTTAGTATTTATGTTTCCCAATAAATACACTGAACAACTCTTTAAACTTGAGATTACAGTAATGAATGTCACTGTGGGACAGCAAAAGAAAAATGGACACCTCCCACCACCTGCTGGTTAGTTATGAATTGTAAATAGACATGTTCCAGAGTTTCTTTTTCATGTCTTTGGATGTGACAAGCAATTGCTAAGGTACCCCTCTTACCTGGGTTATAGTCATGTCACCTTTCATTCAAGGCATTAATGAACCATTAGTACCAGCTCTATATTGATCATAATAAATGAAGATAGAATTCACCCTCTACATTAAGAATTTGCTTAAGATTTAAGAAGAGCTTTAGTTTTATAAACTAGCCATCATTTTCTGGGACACAAATGGCTGGGAAACAATGTTTTTAAGAGTTCTTGACCCTAAATTCTCCAGGATCACTCCTAGAAATTAGCTTTTTGGTGGAAGAAACTTATTAAAACAAATATAAAGGAATGCTGCAATTTATGATCTCCAGATGGGATTGTGTAGGCCTGGAAGCAGCTGAAATAGTTCTGCTTTGACCGGATCTGACTAGTTTTATCTTTCAATAGAGAGAAAGTTCCTCTCACTGAGAAACTGTAGATTATGTTAACAAAGAGGACAATTCGTGTTCAGCAAGAAACTACAAATACACTAAAGAAATCCAGATTCTCAAGACTGCTTATCATATAATTTCACATGTGTTTTCTCTTATAAGATGATAATCTGCATTAGTTAATGTTTATACTATTGCAAAACTGGCATTATGAGTCATTTTTTAAAAATAGGATAAAATGTGTGTATAGTTCAGAGTTTTATAGAAGTAAGACATAGGATAAGGTAGTGTTGATAAAATTCAATTTTCTATTCTGTGTAGTAAAGTAGGTGTTTGATAAGCATTCATTCAGTGGATAAATGAATGCCAAAAAATACTTTTAAATGATCATGACTCTTTAAAATGATCACTTAAGATTTAGTGTGCTTTTCCATAATGATTTTATGAGTAATAAAATAAAGTGAAGGAAGTATATGGTCCATAAAAGCACAAAGTTCAAATGTTTTTTTTTTAATTTCAATAGCTATGTATTGAGGGCCTGCATGCTAAGTGCTCTGAACTCTGGTAGATAATAATATGGAAAACTCAAAACAAGCAAGCAAAAAAAAAAAAAAAAAAAAGATATGCTTCCTGACCCAGAGGAACTCATAATGTAGGAGATTCTGTTCACTTTTTTCTCCATCGTTACTATTATAAATAAACAAATTAAAAATAAAGGACATATGGAGAAAGATGCTATGTGCATCCAGAAAAAGAAATGACAAATAGAAGTAGAAAACAAAAAAAAAATTTAATTTGCATAGTTTTATATGTGGAAGGAATAGCAAGTTGTATGTGTTGTTATTTGCAGTTTCATGTGCAATTATCTTTTTGATTGTACTAATGCTTGTTTTGTTCTATGAATTGAAAATAGAATAAAAATTTAAAAATAATAATACAGAAGGCAGAAATAAGGAAATAGGGAAACATACTTGAAACAAAAAGCTAACATATAAATGCTTAGGAAAAAAAAAAAGTTGTTTTTTTCCTTGCTTCCACTTTTTCACTTCCCATTAACTTTTTAGTTCTTGTAATCTAATTTCCAATTTGTGGCTCAACTGAAAGGACTCTCTCCAAGGTCACTGAATGCTAACACTAATGACCTTTTCTAAGTCCAAGGTGTTGCCCATCTGTTTCTTCTGGATACTGCCACCTGCTTGGACTCCTACTCTTTCCTGATTTGGAATATTCTCTCTTTTTAGCTCTATCCCTTGGAACCTTTATCTTTATTTAAGGCATAGCTCACATCTCTACCTTTTTCAACAGACCTTTCCTGAAGCCCACAATTGTTGGTACTCTTTGCCTGTCTGTAGTTATTTTGGAAATACAGGACGACCTAACAGTCTTAGTGCAGTTTTAAGCTATTCAAACTGCACTAAGATTTTTAATTTATTCCTAAGCACTATTTTATATTTCTTATCTGTAACCATTTTTCTTTCTTCCAGTAAAATACACTTTCCTTGGAAACAGGAAAAAATGTTTTTTGCTTATCTTTGCATTCCCTGATTCCTAGCACAGTGCTTGGCACATAATAGGTGCGTAAGAAATACTCCTTTAATAGCATTTCATGGATCAATACCTCCAAGCATACAGCATGAAAGCTGAGGAGAAAGAGATTAGGATAAATCAGAGCTGAACTGAAATTCTAACTTTCATAAAGTTTATTCTGTCTCTGACAGACACTCATGCATTTGAGTACTCATACACATTTCATAATAGTCAGGAATCACTGTTGGCTGGCCTGGTAAAGATCCAGAGAAATGAAGGCATTGGTGTTTCCATGAAACATCTCCATGAGAGATCACTTCCCTGGGTTTTTAGACATCGCTTCCAGAGCTTACACGCTATAGATTCTGTAAGCCAAAGCTCTTTCTGTCTTGGTTCCAGATCTATCTGTCTCTTATCAGCTTGGTTCTGCTTTCCCAAGGGAACATTTGTCCTTGACTTAGTCCTATGTATCTTTGTTTATCAGCTCAGTACCAAACAATACTTTGGTCTTAGTGTAATGTCCTTGATGCTGGATTGGAGTCTTCTCAATGGTCCTATTTTTTTTTCAGCCACTTTTATCTATCACTTAATAACCTGGTTTATTAATCTACTCATATAGACTAAACTCTAAACAGTGTTACATGTATCTATTTATAGTATGTGTTATTCATATGAGTCCTTCCTCTTATAATTCTCTATCCCAGTTTTCATTCTGACTTAATTTAGTAAAAATACACACACATACACACACTAAAATATTGGATCCCAAAGTTGTTTGTTCAATTTCTCCATTTTTCCATTAATGGAAAATAACTGTTGCAATTATTCATTATGTATTTGCACATTATTATTCATTAATGTAAAATTGATTTTAATTTTCTATTATGATTACCTTCAGCCTATAATAATAATTATTGATAAATCAGTGACTAAATTCATAGTAGTATATACATAAGAGTAGCTGGATAAGATTTCACAGATCAGTGGGGCTTGAACTGACTTTAAAATATGGGTAAGATTTGAATTATTTAGAAAAGTGAGAGAAAAGCATTCTAAGCAGAGCAAATAAGAATGAACATAACACAGATGGAGAAATAGTAACAGCATAGGTGGGAGGCAGTAAAGAGAACAATCATCAGACAGCAGATGGTTGATTTTGGTGAATAGTAGGAAACAAATTTGGTTATGAGTAATTGAAGTAATACCATATCCCTGAGGGTCTTGAATACTAGGAAGAGGACTAGATAAGTAAGCAGGCTTTAGATCAAAGGAGTGACTTAATGAAAATGATATTTTTTAAAGACTCCTTTGGCAAGAGGTAGCATTGTTTAATTGAAAAATAATTAACCTTAGAGTCAAAAAATGTTTGGGATGAAGTGCTGTTTCCTGCCTGTAGCATCATAGGCAAAGCACTTAATTTTCCAGTTGTCAAAAACTATAAATTATAGATAAATCGTTGATCTTCATTAAATATTCCTTTATCTAAGTTATCTTTACCAATGTAATCACAAGTCCAATAAAAAAATCTAAAAAATAATCTTAACTATAGCTAATTTTATGTAGCCCTTAAGGTTTGCAAAATGCTTTATGTATGTTATCCCAATTTATCTTTACAACTACCTTGGGAGGGTACTACTATAAATCAGCAAAAAATTGGAGGCAAGACGATAAGTTAAGAGATTATAATAGTCATTTAGGCATGAGGTGATGAGTGCTTGGATGAGGCAAATGTCTTTGGGAATGAAAAAATAAGAGATCAATCTAAGAGATATTTAAAGGAATAATCAACTTAGTGATAGATGGAATATAGGAAATGAGGGCGAGGAATGAGTCAAAGATAGCTTGGTTTTGAGCCTGAGGGAACTGGGTTCAGGCCAGCATCAAGCCTTAAATAACTCTGCTGCTCACAATTATGCTAAGGGAATAATCCGGGACAGCTTCCCACAGGGGTTGGTCAGTCTTGGGAGCACCTGCTTCTTAATGTGTAAATGGATATATGGGGTGGGGGGGTTATCATGCTTTCTATGCTACCTCGTGTCTGAGAAATTGCCTTTCTCATTTGTTTACGAATCTTTAGCACAGAATCCCCTTCACTTCTCTGATTTTCTTTCTTCCTTCCTTTCTTCCTTTCTTTCTTGCTCTTCTTTCTTCTTCCTTCCTTTCTTTCTTTCTCTTTCTTTCTTCCTTCCTTTCTTTCTTCTCTCTTCCTTCCTTCCTTCCTTCCTTCCTTCCTTCCTTCCTTCCTTCCTTCCTTCCTTCCTTCCTTCCTTCCTTCCTTCCTTCCTACTTCCTTCCTTCCTTCCTTCCTTCCTTCTTCCTTCCTTCCTTCCTTCCTTCCTTCCTTCCTTTCTTCTTTCTTCCTTCTTCTTTCTTCTTCTTTCTTACTCTTCTTTCTTTTCTTTTCTCTTTCTTCTTTCTTGTTCTTTCTTTTCTTTTTCTCTTCTTCTTTCTTTCTTTCCTTTCTTTTCTTTTCTTTCTTTTCTTCTTCTTTCTTCTTTCTTTCTTTCTTTCTCTTCTTTCTCTTCTTTCTTTCTTTCTTTCTTTCTTTCTTTCTTTCTTCTTTCTTCTTTCTTTCTTTCTCTTTCTTCTCTTTCTCTCTGTTTCTTCTTCTTTCTTCTTTCTTCTTTCTTTCTTTTCTTTTTTCTACTTTCCTTTCTGTCTTTCTTCTTCTTTCTTTCTTTCTTTCTTTCTTTCTTTCTTTCTTTCTTCTCTTTTCTTTCTTTCTTTCTTTCCTTTCTTTCCTTCCTTTCTTTCTTTCTTTCTTTCTTTTCTTCTTTCTTCTTCTTTCCTTCTTTCTTTCTTTCTTTCTTTCTTTCTTTCTTCTTCTTCCATCCTTTCTTCTTTCTTTCTTCTTTCTCTTTCTTTCTTTCTTCTTTCTCTTTCTTCCTTTCTTCTTCTTTCTTTCTTTCTTTCTCTTTCTTTCTTTCTTTCTTCTTTCTTTCTTTTCTTTCTTTCTTTCTTTCTTTCTTTTCTTTCTCTTTCTTTCTTTCTTTCTTTCTTTCTTTCCTTCTTCTTCTTCCTTTCTTTCTTTCTCTCTTCTCTTTCTTTCTTTCTTTCTTCTTTCTTTCCTTTCTTTCTTTCTTTATTTTCTTTCTTTCTTTCTTCTCCTTTCTTTTCTTTCTTTCTTTTCTTTCTTATCTTTTCTTCTTTCTTTCTTCTTTCTTCTTTCTTTTCTTTTCCTTTCTTTTCCTTTCTC